>NW_024081556.1:512547-534974 GCF_003009895.1 Hyaena hyaena | reverse complement strand
GCTTTTTCTAATCACTTGAAATAGGCCTGGAGAGCAATGTACTTTCCTCTTAGGACTGCCTTTGCCGCATCCCATAGATTTTGAATTGTTGTGTTTTCATTTTCATTTGTTTCCATATATTTTTTAACTTCATCTCTAATTGCCTGATTGGCCCATTCCTTCTTTAGAAGGGTGTTCTTTAACCTCCATGTTTTTGGAGGTTTTCCGGACTTCTTCCTGTGATTGATTTCAAGTTTCAAAGCATTATGATCTGACAGTGTGCATGGTATGATCTCTATTCTTTTATATTTATTGAGGGCTGCTTTAGGTCCCAGTATGTGATCTATCTTGGAGAATGTGCCATGCGCACTTGAGAAGAAAGTAAATTCCCTGGCCTCAGGATGTAAAGTTCAAAATATATCCATCCGATCCGTCCGGTCCAATGTGTCTTTCAAGTCCATTATTTCTTTAGTGATTTTCTGTCTGGTTGACCTATGCATTGCTGTACGTAGAGTATTAAAGTCCCCTGCTATTAGCACATTCTTATCTATAAGCTTGTTTCTGTTTGTGATTAATTGTTTTAGATATTTAGGTGCTTCCACATTCGGTGTGTAGACATTTATGATTGTTAGTTCTTCCTGATGGATGGACCCTGTAATTATTATGTAGTGCCCTTCTTCATCTCTTGTTATTGTCTTCAATTTAAAGTCCAGTTTGTCTGATATAAGTATCGCTACTCTGGCTTTCTTTTGATTTCCTGTAGCATGATATATATTTCTCCATCCCCTTACTTTTAATCTGAAGGTATCTTCCGGTCTAAAATGAGTTTCTTGTAGACAGCATATAGATGGATTTTGTTTTTTAATCCATTCTGCTACCCTATGTCTTTTGATTGGATCATTCAGCCCATTTACATTCAGTGTTATTATTGAAATATGTGGGTTTAGAGTCTTTGTATCTTTCGTAGGGTTCATGTTTGTGGTGGTGTCTCTGGTATCTTTGTTCCTTGCGACCGTTCCTTCAGAACGTCCCCCTCAGGACTTCTTGTAGGGCTGGCTTCGTGGTGACAAATTCTTTCAATTTCTGTTTATTTGGAAAGGTTTTTATCTCCTCTTCTATTTTGAATGACAGGCTTGCCGGATAGAGGACTCTTGGCTGCATATTTTTACTCTTCATCACATTGAAGATCTCCTGCCATTCCTTTCTGGCCTGCCAAGTTACAGTAGATAGGTCTGTCACCACTCTGATAGGCTTCTCTTTGTATGTTAGGGCCCTTTTCTCCCTAGCTGCTTTCAAAATTCTCTCTTTGTGATTGTATTTTGCCATTTTTACTATCATATGTCGTGCAGAAGATTGATTCAAGTTACATCTGAGGGGTGTCCTCTGAGCCTCTTGTATTTCCACATTGACTTCCTTCCCCAGGTCGGGGAAGTTCTCTGCTATAATTTGTTCCAGGACTCCTTCAGCACCTTTCCCTCTGTCTTCCTCTTGTGGTATTCCTATGATACGGATATTATTGCGTTTGACCGTATCGCTGAGCTCTCGAATTCTTCTTTCGTGTTCCTGGATCAGTTTGTCTCTTTTTTTTGTCAGCTTCTTGTTTTTCTATAATGGTGTCTTCTAAATCACTGATTCTCCTTTCTGCCTCTTCAAGCCGTGCATTGGAGGCCTCTAATTTATTATGTATCTCATTTATCGCATTTTTTAATTCTTCATGCCTATTTTTTTTTCCATTCTGTCTGTAGCCATAGTTTCTTTGATGTCCCCTATGTTTTTTTCAAGCCCAGCCATTAATTTTACCATTATTATTCTAAAATCTTGTTCAGTGATGCTGCTGATATCTGTTTCGAGCAGTTTATTAGCTGTCATTTCTTCTTGGAGTTTCTTTGGAGGAGAGGTCTTTCGTTTTGTCATTTTAGTTAGCTTTCCGCCTTGTTGGTTTTAAGGACGTGTTATGCTCTTTGTATCTATGAGCACTGCTATATCCAAGAAGTCTCTTTGACTGTCCAGGGCCTATCCTTTCAGAGAGTGTTTTTTGAATGGTATCTCTTGGTCTCTCTTGTTGGGACCTTGGTTATTTTGTTTTCCTATTTGTAGTGATATTTGGGACTCTTCACCTTGTGTACTCTGGCTTGTTTCTTGAGGTAGCCCTGGAAAAGAAAACAGAGAGACAAACACACATGGAGCAGGAGCACCCAAACACACAGGCTAATTCAACTAACATGCAAAGCGAGAGGGAAAAAGAAAAAGTTAAGAGAAAAGACGGAGGAGGGAGGGCGAATAATAGGGAGTATAAAATACACAAAAGTGTCAAAAAGGGGAAAAGAAAAGGAAAAAAGAAGAAAACCAATGGACAAAAATTGTTTAAAGCATATAACTAGATTTCCCAGCTACAGTTAAATAGCCGTGTGTATGCAGTGCTGGTTGAAGAGCATAGAGAAAGAGAGAGAAGGCAGGGCGGGATGAGGCACAATTGGAAATAGAATGAACAGGCAGAAGGGATAAGAAGCTTTTTTCAAAAAGGTAAAGGGAAGAATATAGTTGGATAGGTGAGAGAAGGATGCTGGTATTATCCAGAGAAACTATATAGTCTAATTACTCCTGAGAGAAAGAGATGAAAATGTCGGTAGGTGTAGAATTTACATTACAGAATGGACTCGTTGTGATTGTGTAAGCAAGCCGGCGACCAGAGTTAATCAGGTTAGTGTTCTGGGGAAAAAAGAGAGAAAAGAGAAAGAAGAAGAAAAAAAAAGGGGGGGGGAGGAGGGCAGCTCTCAGGCAGGGATGGGCGTGGCGTGATCCAATGCCTCAGGCGGGAGCTCTGCCTTGGCGGTTGTGGGGAGGGGAGTGACGATGCTCCAGTCCCTTCTTGAACCCCGCGCTGCACCTCGCTTTTTCGGGCGTGTAAACTCCCCGTACCGGGGGCGCAGCCAAAGTTGGTTGTGCTCTTCAACTCAGGCCAGTCCCAATCTCCAAATCCTAGTCTGTGCGCCCCGCTGAAATTGCCTTAGACACAGCTTCTCAGGCAACCCCCTCGGGCAATTCCAAGCCCCCTGCCGAGCTCTGGGGGCGGAGTCAGAATCGCTGCTTCCTTCTCTGGGTTGGGCTGGCGCGCATGGGTGGGGGCTTGCCTGCCGGGTGCGCCAAGCCCGCTGGAGTGAGGAAAACCAGGTCCCTCTATGGCTCGTCTCCCAAAACACAAACTCACAGGCAAATTTCCCAGTTTTTACCTCTTTGCCTTCCCTCTGGAGCCCCAGGCAGCCAGGAGCGTGGACGCCCGGCGTCCACGCGGCTCTTTCAGGGGCCCATGTCACCCGGGAGCTACAATGGCGGCAGGCGTGCCACTACTCTGAAGTCCAGCCACCAGGAGTCAGCACAAAGAAGCAGTCTGTGTGCTCAGCCCCCTGGGACCACTTGGTGCGACGGGACCTGGCGTGCAGGTATTTGGCAAGTACAGTCTTTCTATGCCCCGAGTGGAGGTTTTTCCCCCTGAGCGGAGGTTTTTCTGTTTTGGACTCTCCTTTTCCCCTCTCACTCCCTGCAGAGGGTAGAGGGGGATTGACTCCCACCCTGGGGTCTCCGATCCCCCCCGATTTTTTCTTCCCCAGTTCACAGTCACGTTAGAAGTCTTTCTCAGTGGATTCTTCATTCTTTTTCTCCCAGTCTCTCAGGTTTTGTAAGGTTTCCAATGGCTTCAGATCTTTTCTGTGTGATGTATGGGCGTGAGTGCAAGTACGGAGCGCTTTACTTCTCCGCCATCTTGCCCCCTCTCTACTTTGACTATTTGGGGTCTTTTCTGGTTCCATACAACTTTTAGGATTGCTTGTTCTGCCTCTGTGAAAAATGGTGGTGTTATTTTGATAGGGATTGCATTGAATATATAGATTACTTCAGGTACTATTGACATTTTAACAATATGTGTTTTCCAATCCATAAGCATGGAATATTTTTCCTTTCTTTGTGTCCTCTTCAGTTTTTTTCGTAAGTGAACTGTAATTTTCAGAGTACAGACCTTTTACCTCTTGGGCTAGGTTTATTTCTAAGTATCTTAAAGTTTTTGGTGCAATTGTAAAGGGGATTGATTCCTTTATTTCTTTTTCTGCTGCTTTAGTATTGGTGTATAGAAAGGCAACTGATTTCTTTACATTGATTTTATATTCTGTGACTTGGTTAAATTCATGTATTAATTCCAGAAATTTTTTGGTGGAGTCTGATTTTCTACATACAGTATCATGTTATCTGCAAATAGTGAAGGTTAACTCCTTTCTTGATGATTGGGATTCCTTTTATTTCTTTTTGTTCTCTGATTTGTGAGGCTCTGAAATCCAGTACTATGTTGAACAACAGTGGTTAGAGAGGACATCTTTGTCATTTTCCTGACCTTAGGGGAAAGCTCTCCAACTTTCCTTATTGTGGATAATGTTAGCTGTGGATCTTTCATAAATGGCCTTTATGATGTTGAGGTATGTTTCTTCTATCCCTACTTTCTTGAAGATTTATGTCAAGAAAGGATACCATATGTTGTCAAAATGCTTTTTTTTTTGCATCTATTAAGAGGATCTTATGGTTATCCTTTCTTTTATTATGTCATGTATCATATTGATTGTTTTGCAAATATTGAGATACTCCTGAAGCCTAGGAGTAATACCACTTGACTGTGGTGAATAATTCTTTTAATGTACTGTGGGAGTCGATTTGCTAGTATTTTGTTGAGAGCCTTTGAATCCATATTCATCAGGAATATTGGCCTGCCATTATCCTTTTTGGTGAGATCTTTGGCTGGCTTTGGAATCAAGGTAATGCTGGCCACATGGAATGAATTTAGTTTTCCTTCCATTTATTATTTTTTTGGAACAGTTTGAGAAATATAGATATTAACTCTTGCTTAAGTGTTTGATAGAATTCCCCTGGGAAGCCATCTGGCCCTGGACATTTGCCCAGGACTCCATATCTTTGCAGATAATAGATTTGCTCAAATTTTCTATGTCTTCAAGTTTCAGTTTTGGTAGGTTGTATGTTTCTAGGAATTTATCCATTTCTTTCAGGTTACCCAATTTGTTTAGTATAACTTTTCATAGTATTCTAAATTTTTTTTGTATTTATTTGAAGTCGGTTGAGATCTCTTTAATTCGTTATTTTATCTACTTGCATCCTCTCTTTTCTTTTTGATTAGTCTGGCTAGGGGATTATCAATTTTATTAATTCTATCAAAGAATGAACTCCTAGGTTCATTGATCTGTTGTTCTGTTATTTTTTTAAATTTCTATATCATTTGTTTCTTCTCTAATATTTATTATTTCCCTTCTCTGGCTGACTTTAGGCTTTATTTGCTATTCATTTTCCAGATCCTTTATGCATAAACTTAGGTTGTGTATTTGAGACTTTTCTTGCTTCTTGAGGAAGACCTGTATTGCTATATACTTCTTTCTTAGGACTGGTGTTGGTGCATCCCAAAGTTTTTGAACTGTCTTATTTTCATTTTCATTTGCTTCCATATAATTTTTCTCTCTCCTTTAATTTCCTGATTAAGCCATTCATTCTTTCATGGAATGTTCTTTATTCTCCATGTATTTGTGGTTTTTCTTATTTTTTTCTTGTGGGTTGACTTCAAGTTTCATAGTGTTGTGGTCTGAAAATATGCATTGTATGATCTCAATCTTTTTATACTTGTTGAGGCTTGATCTGTAACCCAGCATCTGATCTATTTTGGAGAATGTTCAATGTGCACTCAAGAAGAATGTATATCCTGCTGCTTTAGGCTGAGATGTTCTGAATCTATATGTTAAATCCATCTGGTCCAGTGTATCATTCAAAGCCATTGCTTCCTTACTGATTTCCTGCTTAGATGATCTTTCTATTGATGTATGTGGGATGTTAAAGCCTGCTACTATTATTGTATTATTACTAATGAGTTTCCTTTTCTATTTTTGAAATGTTTTTTATTTATTTTTGAGAGTCAGAGAGAGACAGTGCAAGCAAGGAAGGGTCAGAGAGAGGGAGAGACACAGAATCCAAAACAGGCTCCAGGCTCTGAGCTAGCTGTCAGCACAGAGTCTGATTCGGGGCTGGAATCCACTGACCAGTGAGATTATGACCTGAGCTAAAGTCGGACGCTTAACCCACTGAGCCACCCAGGCGCCCTGCCTTTTCTGTTTTCAATTATTTATATACTTGAGTGCTCTCTCTCTGGTTGGGGGCATAAATATTTACAGTTGTTAGATCTTCTTTTTTTTTTTTTTTAAAGGTTTATTTATTTCTGAGAGAGACAGAGACAGAGTGTCGGGGGAGGGGCAGACAGAGAAGGAGACACATGAAGCAGGCTCCAGGCTCTGAGCTGTCAGCACAGAGCCCGATGTAGGGCTCAAACTCACCAGCTACAAGATCATGACCTGAGCCAAAGTCGGACGCTCAACCTGTGAGCTACCCAGGTACCTGAGATCTTCTTAATGGATAGACCCCTTAATTATAATTTAATGCCCTTTTTCATGTCTTGTTATAGTCTTTGGCTTAAAAGCTAGTTTGTCTGGCATAAGCATGGCTATTCCAGCTTTCTTCTGGAATCCGTGAGCATGATAGATGGTTCTCTCTCTTGTCACTGTCAACCTGCAGGGATCTTTAGGTCTAAAAAGGGTCTCCTGTAGACAGGAGATGGGTTTTACTTTTTTTTTAATCCATTCTGATACCCTATGTCTTTTTATTGGAGCATTTAGTTCATTTACTTTCACAGTGATTATTGAGAGATCTGTATTTAGTGCCATTGTATTATATGTAAAGTCACTGTTTCTGTAGATTGTCTCTCTCCTTAATAGTATTTGTTGCTTTTGCTTTTGGTCTCTCCTGTGCTAAGAGCCCCTTTTAGTATTCTTGCAGGCTGGTTTAATAGTTTAAAACTCCTTACTTTTTACTAAACATTCTTTATCTCTCCTTTTATTCTTTATGACATCTTTGCTGGATATAGGATTCTTGGCTGCATATTTTTCCTATTTAGCACTTTAAATATGTCATACTTCTCCCTCTAGCCTGCCAAGTTTCTTTGGACAGGTCTGTTGCTAAACTTATGGGTCTACCCATAAACTTATGGGTTTTGTCCCTAGCTGCTTTCAGAATTCTCTCTTTATCATTGTATTTTCCAAGTTTCACCATGTTATGTCTTGGTGTGGACCAGTTTTTCTTGATTTTGAGGTGAGTTCTCTGTGCCTCTTGGACTTTACTGCCTATATTCCCTATTTTAGGGATGTTCAGCTATAAGTTATTCAAATAAACCTTCTGTACTTTTTCCTGCTCTTCTTATTCTAGGACTTCTATGATATGGATATTATTTCACTTAATGGAATAACAGAGTTACCTAAGTGTATATTCATGATCTAGTAGTTTTCTTTCATTCTTTTTTTCAGTTCCATTATTTTCCATAATTTTATCTTCTATATTACCTATTCATTCCTCTGTTCCTCCATCCTCATTGTGATTACATCTAGTCAATTTTGCATCTCAGTTGTAACATTTTTTATTTTAGCCTAATTCATTTTTAAGTCTTTTATCTCTGTAGCATGGGTTTCTCTGTTGTTTTCTATGCTTTTTTCAAGCTCAGGTAGTATATATATGACTGTTGTTGTAAATTCTTGTACTGATATATTGCTTATATGTCTTTTGGGTAGATCCCTGGCTGTGATTTCTTCTTGATCATTCTTTTGGGGAGAATTCCTCTATTTTATCATTTTGTCTAGGATTCTGTCTTTTGCACCTTATGAAGGCTTGCTATATTTCTTGCTCCTGAGAGTGATCTATATTAAGTAGGGGTCAGGTGTGCCTGGGTGGCTCAGTTGGGTGGGTGTCTTACTTTTGGTTTCTGCTCAGGTCATGATCTTATGGTTCATGAGTCTGAGCCCTGCATTAGGGAGTCTCTTGGAAGTCTCTCTCTGCCCCTCTCTCCTCTCTCAAATAAATATATAAAATGTTAAAAAGGAAAAAGTAATAGGTGATACACTGTGCAGGGCATAGCACTTCAGGAAGTCTTTCTGTTGTATGCTATGTGAATCTGCTATTTTGTTTTGACTGTTCTTTCCACAGGTCAGTGCTCTGCAGAGTTTCTCTTTGCTTGCAGTGGGGAGTGTTTGACCTTTTAACTAGGCATGCTTTGATACATTTGTTAAAATAAGCCTAATTTTAAAAAATAGCTTGATCCCAAAAAGAGAAAAAGAAAAGGAACAAAACAACATAACAGAGAAACAAAAAAGTATAAAAGCCTGATTCCAAAGAAGAAGAAAGAAAAAAAGAAGGTTGATCTAAAACAATAGAAAAGGAAATGAGAAACAGAGAAAAAAAACCATAAGCCTGATTCCAAAGGGGAAAAAAAAAAAGGAAAGAAAAGCCTGGGCCTATCTCTATCAGAACTGAGGCTGATGCTTTGGCCCACTCTATGATCAGCAGGCTTGGTGCATGCAGGGGTCCTGTGTTGGTCATTTGGGAGAGAGTTCCTCTGTGCTGGTTTACAGTCAGACCTGCTCTCATAAAGATGCCCCTGCAAGGTGCAGAAGGTTTGGTGTAAGCTGCTCTAGCCTTCACTAGGGCACTCTGTAGCTCACTGAAATCCCACTGTGCTGGTGAGTGGGGTAAAGATCACATCACTCCGCTCTCTCATCCCTGGGATGGGGAGCTTGCATTGCTGCTGTATGGGACACCTTCACAGAAAAGCAAACAGTATCCCCTCTTGTGTCCCAGGCTTCCATTGGATCCCTGCCCTCAACCTTCCTGACACCACAGTTCTCCTGTGTTGTAGCTGTGGTGCACAGCTGGGATTCAAAACTCCAAATTTTAAAGGACCCTGCACAATGTGGACCTGCTAACTTCCTCCAGAGGAGAGCCTTGCAATGCTGTTTCTGGTGACATTCTGTCCCAGAAAAGAAGTTGCATGGCCTTGAAGGTGCTTGGAGTTTATGTTGAGGCACAGAGAAAAGCTGAGACCAGGTTATCTGCCCAATGTGCATGCTTCTGTCTCTTTGTTATTGAATGGCCGCTCAATGACCCCACCAGGTCTTTTGTCCCTGAAGAGGCAATATACTTTCTCCCAAATGTACCACAAGAAGGGAAATGTTCTCCCCCAGTGCAATCCAGGGGATCCCTACACCACACTGTCCACTGCACCCTCCTTTTCTCCAGGAGCACCAGTGCTGCCTGGCTTGACTCTGGGGAATGTCATGGACTTCTAAAACCTCATGAGCTTCACTGTTTGTAAAAACTTGTGATAGTTCCTTTGGATTCTCCCGTCAATGTTTTTTGGGGGAGTGCTTTTATTGTGTGAACCTGGTGAGTACTGTCTCTCCCCTTCTTTCTTTTCCTCCCTGTCCTCTCTCCGCAAAAAGTCTCCCTCCACTTTGTGGCCCTGTGGTTTTTTTCTCCCCTAATTCACACCTCTGCATCCTGTACCTGCTGCATTCTCTCTCTCTCTAGTTGTTCAGATTGCTCTCTTAATTCTCAGTGTTCAGAATGATCTGATGCTGACATAGCTGTGTTCAGTGGACAAGGCCAGCTCCGGGTGCCCCTACTGCTCCGACATCTCAACTTTCTCTCCCAAAAGGATCAGTTTGTGACATGTTTAGACAACAGAAGTTTCTTAAAAAGTACTTGGTTTGGAAAGTTGAAACATCTTCGAAAGGGAGGTTGTAACAATGCAGGAAGAGCACTGAATTTATTACAAGACACAGATCTGGCTTCAGGTTTTGTAATATCCACATAGGACTTGTGTGAATACCATTAGATGATAGCTTTCCTAGATTTTGGTGTGTGTGTTTGTAAAATAATAATAAATACTTGCCCTATGTATTTTCAGGATCATTAGAAGATTCAAGAATAATATGTATTATTAAAAGATACAATATCTGGGGCGCCTGGGTGGCTCAGTTGGTTAAGCATCCGACTTCGGCTCGGGTCATGATCTCACAGTTCGTGGGTTCCAGCCCCGTGTCGGGCTTTGTGCTGACAGCTAGCTCAGAGCCTGGGCCTGTCTTTGGATTCTGCGTCTCCCTCTCTCTCTGCCCCTCCCCTGCTCACGCTCTCTTGCTCTCTCTCTCAGAAATAAATAAAACATTAAAAAAAGATATAATATCTATATCTATGTGCAGAAACGTGAAAAATAATTCACATAGACAAGGGCCAGATAAGCCAGAAAGTCTGAAGACTAGACCCCTTCTCTTTCCTTGGATTACCAACTGTTTAGCAAACAGTGTCAAGTCGTATTATTGAGAAGTCAAGGTTAGAATGTGGAAAAATAACATTGAGGATACTGAAAAATGCTTCTTTCTCCTCTCTCTTTGCCCCCCTTTCTAAGCCACACAAAAATTATTTCATCTAATTTTAAAGAAATATCTTTTGATAATTTTAAAGATTATTTTGATAATGGCTCTAGCTGACACTTTGGATTCTCACCCAAATTCCTGGGTATCCTTTTTAGTGCAGCTGCAGGCATTGCTCAGAGTTTAACTTTCCGCAGCCTTCCCTGGAGCACTCCTTTTAGTTTTTGGAGATGCCTCACTCACTAGGAGGCCAGAAAATGACTGACTGGTGCTGGGCTACAAAAGCCCTTGCCTCATGGGAAAGACGCTGTAATGCAATTTATATTCTAGAGCTCCAGTGGGATCAGGCTGAGGCTAGACTTCCTCTGAAACTTCATCTTTCCTTCATTCTCCCCTTTCCTGATGCAGCACCATTCTTACTCTCATGGACTGCTTCTGAGGGAGAATAAGGCTTCTATACATCACAGGTGTAAGAATCTCTGATTCAGTCGCTTCTAGGGGACTTAACTTAAAACAGACTTTGATTTCTGTTTCTTAATTTGAAGGTTACAAGGAATGACATTTTTGGTGGTTTCCAATACTGATTAGAAAACCAAACTTTGGTAGGAAGTAAAAACACTGATTATCCAGATGAAGGTAAAGACTATTAATTGGAGTGGAAAGTTGGTTTGTTCACGTCATAATTTTGCATAGACTAACGCAGGATAAAGAGATCCAAGTTGTGTTGCTGAGATGAAAATTCATCTTTATATTAATATTAAAGAAATGATGGGTCACTCAAGTCTCTAAATCACTTTAGTTTTAATGCAGAATATGTTTTCATTTCTTTCCCTTTAAAATTCTAATTTAATGTGCATTCTCCTGACTCTATTTTTTTATTCCATCTCTGTCCTACCTTGTCATTTTTATGCTCTAGTGTCTGTGACTTTAGATGTGGATGACCTTGTTCTGAGTGTAGAAATAGTTCATTTATGTACATATTCTATTTCTTGGACTGGGAGCAGTTATGGATGTTTGTCCAGCACCATATTCTTTGATAATAAGTCCCCACAGTAAACAATATCCACTTTTGGAGGGGGTAGTGTTATATACAGTTTTGTAATTGCTGTGTTGCTATATATTTAACTGTTAAAATAAAATGTTCATTCCTAGATTTATTTCCAAAATTTCAGACTATTTGTGACCATTCTTCCTGTTCTGCCTTCACTTCTACTACAGTTCCTCAGTTTTTCACCAAGTTTTCCATGCAGCAGTATCTCAAATCTCTTATTTGGCACTTTTATTGCACTACCTGTGCTATCATTGCGTATCATTTTTAGTCATGTTGGTAGGTCTCTCTGGATGCCTAATAGCTACAAATGACCAGTCTATCATGCCTACTCATTCTCACTAAAACCTTTCCACTACCTACTTTTATTCAGTCTGTGCAAGTTCGTGGATACTTATTCCCATGAAGTCCTCATGAGAAGGCAGCATGAATCAGTATTGATGTCTTATCACAGGTGTTCACAAGGGAGAAAACTATTTTAAGAAGGATGGATTGGCTGTGCCACAGGGAGCCGAGATGGTGAGGGATGCTAGCTTTGCTTTTCATTGTTCCTTTGTACTGTAATTTCCTTGGCATTTGCTAGTTAATTATTCAGTCTGTAACATAATTCACTAGGTAAATGTTATTGCCTCCATGTCAAGATAAGAAAACTGGGTTCAGAAGGCCCAAGTAATTTAACACAGTTACCAAGATTCAAACCCATATTTGTGTCACTAAAAAATAGGTCCTTTTAACCATTATACATAGACAATTTATTATTATATAATTGACTTCTTAAATTTTTCTGATTCAAATATTTGAGTTCCTTATTCTCCTAACATAATTGAAATTAATAGCTGAAAAATATAGGCTTTATACAAAGAGTCCTTAGGTGCCACAACAATATCTCATGATTTTTTTCTTTACTTTTTTTTTTTTTTGATCTTGATATGGAGTTGGAGATGTGCTATGAAAGTTCCTACTAATAATTTATCCACTTCCCAGAGTCTTTATCTTGTCTCGTGCACTCATTCTTCTGTAGACTTATTCATGGCCCTCTCCCATTTTTAATTCATTTTTCTCCCACTTATGCACAGTACAAGATTTTGTTTCTCCAAAGGGCTTTCTAAAAAAATAAGTCATCTTTTTTTTATCACTTATTCCAATCATTTTTTAATGCCTTCATATTTTTAACTCTGCAAAGGTTAGTGTTATGAGGATAAATGAGAGTGGCTCTAAGAAAATAGAGATATACTGTAATATCTTCACTCGCTTGAAATCTTTCTGGCTTATAGAGAAATACTATCTGTTGTGTTCGTTAGTCAGCAGTTTTTTGATGGATATGTGTTTTTTCAATCCATCTCATGAGAGAGTGAAAAAGTAGTTAGATCACAGATATAACTTCCTGCATGGCCCTTAGAAAACAAATAATTAAAAATAAAATGTGGTTGTTTGAAAACAAGAAATATAGCAGCTATTGGTTATAATAACTGGAAAATAGAACATTAAATTATAATTGCTAGGGTGAGAGAAATCAGATTTTCCCTGGATATACAGACAACATACATTGGAATCTGCCATATATGCTTTCTTCAACTAACCTCTCACAAAGGAAAACTGATTCAAATGCTCATAAATCTAAAAATTTTGTAATTAAAGAACAGCAATTTATTGTTTTCTTACAATCAGCCCATGAAATAATCAGACTTACTTTAAACTTAATAAAATTGCAATGAAGGGAAAAATATGATATGAAGTCACTATGCAATTCAAAAAATAATGTTTCCTCAAGAGGGAGCATATACTCTGAATAAGAGCAAGACACATAGCAAGTAGTAATTTTATATGTATCTAAAATAGAGATCCAATAGGGACACCAACCCTGCTGGCTTGTTTGATGGGACATTGAAATATATGTAAAACACATTGCATAGTGCTTAGTGAGACTTAGGGAGAGAAAGAGAAAGAGAGAGAGTCTGTGTGTGTGTGTGTGTGTGTGTGTGTGTGTGTGTTAGGTAAGCCATTGTTATTATAATCTGAAAGTTTTATGATTCAAATAAAAATTCTGATTTGTTCATGATAACTCATTATTTACATTTGAGCAGTTTTGAATATAAAGTATTTGGCTAGAAAGTTATATTTTAAATATGATATTTCAAAATTCTTCTTTAGAGTAAAAACTAAGGGATATTCTTTGTAGAACTGTTTCACTCTGATAGGAAAAGTATATGATTTGCAACCATCAAGAGATCAGAGCTGAAATGGGATATCTATTTCTCTAGCCAGTTTTGGAGCGGTTTCACACCATTACCTTCAAGGGTTATGAGTCTATCACATGTCCATTAGTGCACCTACCAAAGATAAAACAAGGAATTATTTCCACGGTTCTTTCAGATAATGGATGAAAACTTACAAGAATTTCCAGATGGAGTATTAAGAATTTGCTAGGGGAAGGAAAAATTTTTGATTTTGAACATTTAGAAACCTAATGGATAGCAAAATAACTGGGTAATATATGATTCTGTTAGTATTTTTAGTTCTAAAAAATATGAACAAACTATATGAGATGTGGTCTTTCAAAATGGAGATGGTTACCAAAAAACTTTAAGAATCTTAAACACTTGAAGGTCTATTGCAAATCTCACTTCATTTGTTTACTATTATTTTATTGACTTCCACAGTTACAGATCTATAAAACCAAATCTCCTATTTGGAATAACAGTAGATCTTTACAAATATAAATCAAGCAAGTAAATATCCATCAGTGAAACACTCTACTACATAGCTAATCTACCAAAAGTGTAATCCTATAGATATGCAAATTATGACCTCACTGATTTCTATTTGACCAAATTCACTAGAGATGAAACAATTAAGTTAAAATAACACTCAAGTGAGAAAAGGGGGCGCTTTTTTGGGGTCCACTTGTGTAGGTGAAGATGCCTTTTCTCTTTATTTTTTTCATCTTTTATTCACTCTTCTTTCTTTAAGAATCCAACTCTTAATCAATCTCCACTTGCTGCAGACACCCTACCCATTTATTTTACCTTCTTCCAATAAAATTCCCATCTTATTATCCCTAGGATCTTTACATTCTCAGGCAGAGCTCTAAAATCTTATAATTTCAATATGTTTTTGGAAGTAAATATGTTTGCAAGTCTTGTCACACAGTTGCCTTGCAGAGATTACTTATGACAACAGATTGTCAGTTTCTAATGAGCTTAGAGCCATTTTAAGGTTGAAATTGTGAGCAGTTCTTAGCATAATGCCTCTATTCAGTACATCAACTGGTTGATGATATGAAATAACACTGCATTATATTGCATGAATTAATTGATATTTTCCTTTCCTCTTTATAAGACTTATGTAAGTCTTACCCAGAAAATAAAACTGTAACTAATATGGAAGTTCTTATTCTTACAATTTTACTAGCTTTTTAAAAACAAGCACAATTTTGGGGCACCTGGGTGGCTCAGTCGGTTAAGCCTCCGATTTCAGCTCAGGTCATGATCTCACGGTTCATGGGTTCGACCCCGCATCGGGTCGGTTTCCGTGCTGGCAGCTCAGAACCTGAAGCCTGATTCAGATTCTGTGTCTCCCTCTTTCTCTGCCCCTTGCCTGCTCACGCTCTGTCTCTCTCTGTCTCAAAAATAAGTAAAGACTATGAAAAAATTTTTTAAATCTTTAAAAAAACACAATATTAACTTTAAAATAAAACAAAAATAAAAGTATTTTCATATCTATTAAAGATATAAAGCAGAACCAACTTTTTATTGTTAGAAAGACACAATTATTTTTAAGTATAAATTATTATGTTAGGGCTACCAAACATAGGTTTTGCTTTAAGATTTTTAAAAAATAATTTCAGTGTAAAAAACATAAAATCGAACAAGTTATGAAAGGACAGTTTATGTATCAATGCCTCCTCTTATAATAAATACCAAAAAATGTATTGTAGTACAATGTGCTGATATCTCTTTATTGCACAATGACAGAAAGGGTCAAGAAAACACAAGTGAATATAAAAAAAAAGTTTATGAGTGAGCAAAGGCTTGTAACATCCTGACTGATCATAGAATGAAACCAAATAGGTTTAAAAAAGCTACCCTTTCTTTTCAGGCCAATTTAGCCCAATGCCAGGATCTATACCTTCAAGAGCAGAATAAAGGTGGATTTCAGCCCATAATCACCACCTCAGAGAAGTGTCCTCATGCAGGACATGATCTGCATACCTACTAAGGACATCCCTGATGATATTTGTAGATTAATACTGTGCATGCGTTAGGAGTTAAAGAATATCAGAAGTATTCCCCTCCTATCTTCACATTCAGGCTTTATAGGTATAAGCAGATATTCTAGGTAAAATGTGGAATAAGGTTGATGGCATCATTTCTTTTTACATTTCCCCAAACTATCATCACAAACTTGGGTATTCTGACTTGTCAGGTATTTTTTTTTAATTGCATTCTTTTGTGGCCTGGCCTACTACATTTGAACAAGTTTAATATTTTTCACTAAGTGAATTGTGATACCCTTTAGTTCTTCAAAATTTAACTTCATTTCTGATATATTCAGGGGAACGTCCCTTAGATGCTCTGAGTATGAACCAAATATTAAGACTCAGCTCTTCACAAAGTGGCACAAATTGCCAAACTTTATTGGCTTTGATTTTTACTCCTTTATTATATAACCTTATCTCCTTTTCTGATTTTGATTGTTACTTACTAATCTCTCCCAGTTCATTAGTTGGGTGTTGGCTGCAACTTGCCTTGTGATTGCTATGCAATAGCTTCATGCAACTTTGCCATTTATTAAGCTCAAATTAAACAACTGATCTTAACAGGAATTTTCCGTTTTTCTTGGGCTTATATATCATTTAACATTTATTTCTTAGACTATTTATTTCTAACATTAGAGCAAACGGTTTGTAATAAACCATATTTCCCATTTTTTGTGAGTACTCATGACTAGGCAGAATCAATAAATTACATCTCTTGATTCCTCTGATTTGGGAAGCCTGTTGTTCTGTCATAAAATAGAATTTAGCTAAAAAAAGATAGAAGTTGATCAATTTGAAAAATATGGTTATGCAGAAGTCTGTTCCACATGCTATTACAAAATTTTTCAAATTGGTTTTGCTTGACATGTTCTTATATTTTTCAACTAAAAAATTACGACAGATGGGAAAATTGGTATCTTTCATGTTGTTAAAGGAGCAATGTTCAGGATAAGAACTGGCAAAGTTCTAGCCATTGAGTAAGTGCTTAATAAGTTTTTGTTGAATTGAGTTTCTTGGCCATTTTCTAGATTATAGTTTCAGACCAGTTTCCTAAGTCTAAAAAGTGACAGCTAATAATTTTGTTGAAATTCAAAAAAGAAACATAAATATATATTTAGTGTACACTGAGGAAGCTAAAATAGAAATCCTGCTTTAAAATATCTAGAAATTTTCCCCAGAAACCTCTTAGGCCTTAAATTCTAAATGAGCTACACCTTTGAGTTCAGGCAAGGATATTTTGCCCAAACTCAAAGTCATGTGTGTGCATATGCAGGAATGTATGATATTTTTGCAATATATATAAATACTATATATTATATAAATATAAGCATATATTATATATAATATTCTGATATGAGGTTAAGAAATGTATTTTAAAAGCCCTAAAACTGTTTGCAGGTTTACAATTGCATATATAGTGTGTGGTAATGGGAAAAAGAGTCCTTCTCAATCTTAAAGAATTCTTTAGATTCATAAATTGGAGTTTAATCTGGAAACAGTATCTAATCTGCAGGGCTGAGTATAGGGATATTTTACTATGCCTTGTTACAGAGAGGACAGAAATAAGTGATTTGGTAATGTTCAGGGTGCATGTGGACAAGAATAGGCCAGTAGAGAAGCACAGTGGAAGAAGTAAACTTACTCTGGGATATAGCCTACTGACTAATTAGTACAGAGAGGAAAATCTTAATGCCATGCTACTTTTTTTTTCTTTGAAAACCATAGAAACAAAAACATTTGTCTTAATTTTAAAGATCAGTTTAATTTTAGCTACTGCTAGTTCTAAATGTTCATTTTCTCTGAATTTATTTCACT
Source organism: Hyaena hyaena (assembly GCF_003009895.1). Lineage (NCBI taxonomy): Eukaryota > Metazoa > Chordata > Mammalia > Carnivora > Hyaenidae > Hyaena > Hyaena hyaena. The sequence goes on along the minus strand of NW_024081556.1, from coordinate 517,585 downwards.
GACATTTTACTTCACTGCCTCATGTAGTTTAGAAGAAGGTTTGAAGACACTAAATAAGCTATCAACAGCTATCAACCACTTTGGAATGCAACAAAAAGCAAAGAAAAGCCCGGCAAATTATATTTAAACCTTAAGTCTATAGAGTGGGTCACTTTTTTGGGGGTGACTTGATTTTCACAGGATTTATAATGGAGCGACTATTTTTTTACACAGGAATTATAATATTTAATATAATATTAATCACAACAAGGAATAAACAATTGCTTAAGGAAATGGGTGATCTTCGTTCTCTGAGCTACAGTGCTGACTCAGTCATGCAGAACTAATTTCCTGGCGGTCTCTGAATGCACATAAAGCTGCTCTGTAGCTGCCGCTGACAATGAACTAGTGACTGGAAAAAGGAATCTTAAACACAGTCACATCTCCTGACTGTTAAAATCCTGTTCACAAGGCACGCTGATCTAATACGCTGCAGGACAGGAATAACATTTTTTAAAACATGGCTAAAGAGTATACAAAGTTTCTCCTCTCCTATTTTTTGGGGGTGTTTGCTAGGCAACTAAATCATTTTTACATATATTCCTCAGAGCACCAAAATTTTATTTTGGGTATTGCTCTTCTATGAGTAATTAAATGTTAAAAAGTTTGCCAGATACATAGTTTTATAGTAAATATTTGTCATGTCATCTTAAATGAGGCAATTGTTTACTTTCCAATGACCATTTCAAATAAAGTCCTAAAACAATTTGAGTAGAGAGTGTTACAGGAAGAGAGTTAATATCTGATACTTAAAAAGGAATACACCACTTTAAACAATTTGTAACCTAATTACAATGGTTGGCTTGCTAATTAGTGTTTATTGATTGGATGGATCAAGTGATTGGGTTTTGCTTAAGGTGTAAATATTAGAACCAAATTGATTCTTCAGATAGACCTTACTGCTAGGCATAAATAAACCTAAAAGTTGCATCATACACTTACCCCATGTGGTTTTCCAAGGGATTAGTTGTACTGGTAATCTCCTGGGCATATAAAAGACTTTACTGCCCTCTAGTAGTTACAGAGTTCGTCAAATTCATTTGGGAAATTAATTGTATTTAGGAATTTAAAACTAAGAGAAAAATAGCATCAGTATCTAAGAGTAAAGATTAACTTAAATGTGTTAAAGTTAGAGATAAGGTAAGATAATTAAGATAAGGTAAGGTAAGATAATTTTTTTGCCATTTTTATGTTAATTGGTGCCATAAAATTCAATTAGAATAGAGTCCTATTTAATCAAACTTTATTGACCTTTTCATCACACATGATACTTTTTAATCAACACCAATTTTTTTGAAAGAGTTAAATATGAAGAAATAGGTTATTTGACATATTGGAAGTCATGATACGGAATAAAATGAGTTGGAGCTTTAAAAATGCACGCTTAAGTTCATTAAAGTAGATTAATGAAAAGTAGATTCTTTTGGTCATTAGTTTTAAACATGAATAAATAATACTTTCACTTAATTTAAAAATAATATGCTTCACTGATTTAATATACCTATATTACTATTTTTCAAATCATCACAGCCTAGAAACTTAGAGTTAGAAGTAATCTTTGTAATGTATTTTGCCCAATAATTAATTTTGGAGGATTTTTACATTTTCAAGTGTTTGAAACTTTTCAAATGTAAATATTTGTCATTAATCTGTAATTCTAGCCAGTAAAATTTGTTTTGGAAATTTGGAGATTGCTTTTATTTGTGTGTTTCAGGTTATGACCAGTTTCAAATAATGTCTTATAAGGGAAAATTAAAAACACATATTCTACGTTAGGTAAAGAGACTCAAAATACATATTAACAGGTTTCCTTATTGGTTTTTTTATACAGTCCTCCCACTCTTTATGTTTGTATGTGATGATGTGATGTGTGATATCCTGATTACTGTATTTTTAATTTTTTTATTTTTTAAAGTATTTATTCATTTTGAGAGCACCAGATAAAGAGATAGCATGCACAAGTTGGGGAAGGGTGGAGAGAGAAAGGGAGAGAGATAAAAAATCCCAAGCAGGCTCCACACTGTCAGCACAGACTCAGATATGGATTTCAAACTAAAGAACTCTGAAATCATGACCTAAACCAAAGTTGGATGCTTAACTGACTGAGCCCCCCAGGTAACCCTAGTTTTTACATTCTAATTGCATTTTTATCCATGTATCATTTTTTAATAGTCCAATCTATATTTTCTTTCTATGTTATTTAACCTTGGCCTATATAATTTATGTTTTCATTATAAATTTAACCTTCATCGAAATAAATGTTTGTTACATTTGTACTTTTTATTTGAATTCCTTTCTGATATTAGTATTCCAATTTTACTTTTTTTTTTTTTCATGAGCTTTGCTCATCATTTTTGTTTAAAAAGTTTTATACCATTTTGGTCCTTTTATGAGCAGTTGTTGTGGACATCGTTTACTGTTTAGTGTTCTTTTCTTCCTTTTGTGAAAGCTTCCTGCTTTACTTGTGGGGCTTACTCCATAGTCTACCTTCGCTGTCACAGGGGTAGCTCTGTGATTCCCACACACCAGGATAGTGATTGGTTCAGAAAAGTATTCGTAGCTGTAGGTGGGCCAATCAGAGTACTTTCTTTCTCTGTGAACTACTCATCACTAATAATATTTTAAAATATTTATTTATTTATTGAGAGAGACAGAGAGAGAGATCGAGAATCCCAAGCAGGCTGTCACCGCAGAGCCTGCTAGAACCCACAACTATGAGATTGTGAACTGAGCAGAAATTAAGAGTCAGATGCTTAACCAACTGAGCCACCCAGGTGCCCCCATTTTTAAGTCTATAGTTATTACTTGTTTACATATTGGTCACCACATGAAAAAAGTATTACAGTGGATGAAGTCAGAATTAGAAAATGAAGTGAAAGATGGAGAGCCCTGGAGTCCCAAGGCTGCTTTTTAAAAAATTTTTTTAAAAATGTTTTATTTATTTCTGAGACAGAGAGAGAGAGAGCGTGAGCAGGGGAGGGTCAGAGAGAGAAGGAGTTATGGAATCTGATGCAGGTCCAAGCTTTGAGCTGGCTGTCAGCACAGAGCCCGACGTGGCGCGCAAACCCACTAACCGTGAGATCATGACCTGGGCTGAAGCTTAACCAACTGAGCCACCCAGGTGCCGCCCAAGGCTGCTTTTGAAACACTAGGTTCTGCCATATCTGAAATCAGTTGCATCTTTGTACTTCCCAATTGTTACGTTAAAAATGTAACATCGTTGGAGCGCCTGGTGGATCAGTCAGTTAAACGTCTGACTTCAGCTCAGGTCATGACCTCACAGTTCATGGGTTCAAGCCCTGCATTGAGCTCTCCACTCCCAGTGCAGAGCCCTCTTCATTTCTTCTGTCTCCCTCTCTCCTCTCTCTCTCTGCCCTTGCCCAATTCACACTCTCTCTCTCTCTCAAAAATAAATAAACATTTAAAAATGTAACATTATTACATTAAAAAGAAACACTTAACCTGTGATGATAGTCTGATATGCACATTCTCCAATTGGATGAGAGGCATTATGTTTGGTAAGATAATTCTTTGAAAGACAAGTTATAAAGCAGGGTGAAGACGAATACATTATTAATATGCCAATAAATTTCATGTGTCGAGTTATATTTTTGCTATTAGAAGACAAGAGGCCTGACCAAAATAGAAATATCCAGTTTTCTATCTATGTCTATATCATCTATATATATCTCCATTTATTTATCTATATGTTTATCTAAATCTGAGTCTGCTTATTAGGAAATTAAAATACCATTTATGCTTACTCTTTAAACAAATGTTTGTTTTAATATCTTGTAATTATAATTTATTTTAAATATTTCTCAGCATATTTAAAAATTTAGATGATCTACAACAGGGGTTAAATACAGTTTCTGGAAGTATTTTGCTTACTTTCAATTCTGGCTGTCTGGCTATGTGAGAATGGACACTCAGTTAATCCATTTCTGTACAATAAGGGAATGATAACACCTACTCTGTAGGGTTCTTGTAAGAAATAAAATTACAGCTTATGCTTGAACAATGCAGGGAATAAGAGTACAAACATAGTGGGCAGTGAAGAATCCACATCCAACTTTTGACTCCCCCAAAACTTAACTATTAATAGCTATCATTGACAGTAAGTCTTACTGTGGTAGGAACCCCCCCGAAGGAGAGAGAAAAAAAAATGAAGAAGAGAGGAGAGAAGACTTCAAGGTCACCTAGATATGTGCTACATTACCCATGTTCTTGTAAATTGAGACAACTTAATTAGACTGCATGTTTATGTGTGTTACCATATATGGGCAACAAAGAAATAGAAAATGTATTAAAAAACTATGCCATGTGATGTGGGCCGCTCAGTTCTTTGGGTACAAACCCAACTGAGCTGTGCCAGCACAAATAAAGTTGCTTCCAGGAAAGAAAAACCTCGATGTCACGACTCTCTGTGCGAGAATCCTGCAACATTACCAATAACATAGTCAACTGAGACATATTATGTATGTTACATGTATTATATACTGTATTTTTTTTTTACAAATAGTTTATTGTCAAATTAGTTTCCACATAACACTCAGTGCTCATCCCCACAAGTGTCCTCCTCCATGCCCATCCCTCCTCCCCCCCACATCCATCAGTCCTCAGTTTTTGTCAGCATTCAAGAGTCTCTCATGGTTTGCCTCTCTCCCTTCCCCCACCATTTCCCCCCTTCTTCTCCCCCTTGTTCCTCCTAATCCTCCTATACGTGCAAACATATGATATTTGTCCTTCTCTGCCTGACTTATTTCGCTCAGCATAACACCCTCAAGGTCCATCCATGTTGCTACACATGGCCAGATTTCATTGTTTCTCATTTCCATGTAGTATTCCGTGGTATAGATAAACCACATCTTCTTGATCCATTCATCTGTTGATGGACACTTAGGCTCTTTCCAAGTTTTAGCTATTGTGGAGAGTGCTGCTATGAACATTGGGGTACATGTGCTCCCATGCATCAGCATTTCTGTATCCCTTGGGTAAA